>NC_133618.1:61760332-61767832 GCF_048593235.1 Sminthopsis crassicaudata
AAAGAAGGGTTTCAGACTTGAAGAGTTGTTGGGGAAGGCTATTCTTTGGAAGACACCTTAGGTACTGAAGGAAGGTTTAGAATGAAAAAAATAGTAGAGGTTTGATTTTGAAATCCAAGAAGTTCAATGACAGAGCTGGGAGAGAATAAAGGCAGACTCCCATAGACTCCTTTACAAGACCTAAGAGGAACTCATCGATGGAAGAAAGGGAAGACAGACCTTATAGAGGGGCGTTCCATGAGGATGAGGGAAGTGTTAGGATAAGAAATCATGAGAAGCATGATTTTGAATTCTAGACAGTCAGGAACAAAATTCAGAGGGCAATTTTATCCCTGATTACTTTCCAAGTCTCCAGTTAATTTTTATATATGCTGTTCAACCATTGTTATTTGTGTTAAGTAGGGTTTAGGTCTTTTAGGAAAAAAAAGCAAAATGCAAAGGTTTACTCAAATAAATACTCAGATAATGAACCTTCTATGCCTGCCCAAAACTTATAGAATAAAATTAAAATTCCTTAGCTTGGTATTTTGATTGTCCACCTGTTTGGAGGTGAGAAGGATAACTCTAATTACTGTATATAATATGCAATGAGGGAGAAAAGTGGTGCAGTCAACGGAGAGCTAGACTTATTCTAGCCGTGTGACTCTGGACAAGGTCCTTACCCCTATCTGCCCTGGTTTCCTTAACCCCGAAATGGGGATAATAATAGCACTAACTTCCCAAGGTTGTTGGAAGGCTCAAATTAGATATATACACTTAGTAAAAGTTGTTTTCCTTTCTATCTCCCTCTCTCCTCTCCTCCTTTTTTCTCTTTCTCTCCTCTTCCCTCCTCTTCCCTCCCTTCCTCCCTCCTCCTCCTTCCTTCCTTGCTTCCTTTTTTCCTTCCTTCCTTCCTTCTTTCCGAACTTCTTCCCTTCCTCCCTTCCTTCTTCCTTTCCTTCTTGCTTCCTTCCCTTCCTTCCTTCCTTCTTTTCCTCCCTCCTTCCTCCTTCCTTTCTTCCTTCCTTGCTTCCTTCTTTTTTTTCCTTCCTTCATCAGTGTGTCCTGAAGCTTGGGTGCCCACCCAAAGAATGGTCTCTGGTTGACATTTAATAGAAGGGGCAGGAAACAAACACTTATTAGGCCCTTGCTGTGTGCCAGTCACTATGTTAAACATTTTACAAAATTAATTCTCATATTAATCTTGTGCTATTATTATCCCATTTTACAGTCGAGGAAACTGAGTCAGAAAGAAATTAAGTGACTTACTCAGGATCATAGTTAGGAACTGTTTAAGGGTGGATTTGAACTTGAATCTTGATGCCAGGTCTGATGCTCTATTCACTTTGCCACATAGCTATCCCAAGATAAATTTTCTCATAGCTATCTGCTCAGGTTAGTTTTCTCCCTAATGGTTTTGCTATTTCTAATCAGGTTTTTTTTTTAAATTTTCATGAAATGGTCTACTTCCACTATAGCTTCAGATGTCTCATTTCAGTTGGGAGACAAGGGGTTTAGAGCTGGGCTTTAGATGTTATTTAAATATTATGGATATTGTCTTTACTTTATGATAGAGGAAACTGAGACCCAGAGAAAGAAAATGATTTGCTTAACATCCCATGCAAAACAAATCCCATATCTGTGATATGAACTCAGATCTCGTGACCTTAAATCTGGTCCTATGTCCATTCCATTGATAAGACAAAGACAGACTGAATTTCCATTATTCCTCAATAAAAAGCCTCATGGGATAGAACTGTTGAATTTCACCTCTAGGAGGGAATTACTGTCTTTATAAACAAGTGCATGGCTTTTCTCCCTTTCAACCATGTGGCTGAGCTAGCCAGTCATAGAAACAACCCTATACTTTCTCAGTTGCTTAGACAGCAAAGCAGGGCTGAACAAATACTTAGAGAAGCCTGAATGAATGTGGATTTGACCTGCTTTGTCTTTCAGAAGTGAAATATATTGAGTCCACCCTTGTGAGCATCTAATTAACTAAACCACACTTTGACTCCAAGGTGCAAAGGAAACTAAGGAGATGTTGGATGCATTCAAAAGACCATTAGAGGGAGGAAAGCTATCTTACTTGGGGGCTTCCGAGGAGCTGCCAAAATGGAACAGATGCAAGTCAGTATAAGACAGTGTATAGAACCATCTGTGCCTAGAACGTTGTAGCTGTGAAGTGTCTCAGAATATAGAATATTATGTCGGAAAGGACTTTCCCCAGTTCATCTGTTCTAATTGCTGTATTGTACAGAGTTAGAAACTAAAATTCACAAAAGGGCAGGGATTTGCTCAATTAGTCTTTAGTAGAACTGGGCTCTCGAACCTAGGACATCCAGAATTTTTTTTTTCTGCCAAACCAACTATTTAACATTTGACAAATATTTATTAAGTATTCTGAGTGTGGGACTTCATCAGTTCCAAAATCTAGCTTGTTGTCAACATTGGTGTATTCTGAGCCACGTTAATACTTTAATAGATGTGGGGTTCTATCAGCAAATATACTCTCCTCTCTCATACAGATCAAAATATTCTATACCTTAATAAGTTCTTTACTCACTCCAATCCAATCCATTTATTGATAATCCATTTTGTACCAGGTGCTGCAAACATTTACCTTCAGGGAGTTTAAATTCTAATGGGGAAAATAACATGGACACAAATATTTACGTGTAAAATAAATGCAGATTAAATACAAAATGATATATGACACATGTGGGGGGAGAGGAGTGGAGATAGCACTAAGAGAAGATCAAGAAAGATCTTCTAGGAGATTCAGACCTGTTCTTTGAAGTGAACTTGGGATTCAAAGAGGGAGAAAAGACAGAGTTTCTTCCAGGTTAAAAAAAAAAAAAAGATGAGAGAGAAGAGCAGGCAGGTCCTTTTGGCTGGAACATAAAAATATAGGAGAGGGAGTAATATAATATCAAGCTGAAAGAGATTTTAGCCATATTGAAAGGGGGGGCTAAATTACAAACAGAAGTGTTTGTATTTTAAATTGGAGCAAAAGACAGCTGCTGAAAACCTCTAGAATGAAATCGTTAAAACTGTGCTTTATGAATATCAGATTTGCTGCTGTATGGAAGATTTATTGGAGAGGGGAGAGATTGGAAGGCCAGATATAAATTAGATGGCCTTTACCATTATAGCTTGATCCCGATTAGTGCAAATGTGAAATGGTCATATGCATTTAAATTCACATTATTTGAAGAGATAATTATGTAAAATATAAGTCATTGGTTTCAGCCCAAATAAAATATTCAGTGTGAAACAGAAAAATGTGATCACTTGGAATTCGTTATTCACACTAATTGGGGCCTAGTTATCCAAATAAAATTGATGAGGGTGTCTGAGAGAAATAATTATTTCTCTCTTATATTAGTAATTAATTATTGAATTAGGACCAGGATTTTTTTTTTTTTCAGAAGCCCATAAGTTATTCAGTTTCTGAAGGACATTGTTGATGGATGAAATTATCCTAATCCCCAGGTTATATGTCTTTCTATATGGGTGGAGTGAGTTCCATGAAAGATCTTTGGCATTCTTGAGTGCCACTGATCATTTTTTATTAATTATTGTTATCATGATTAATAAAATGATTAATTATCCAGAAACTATGTCTCTTGAACTTTTTATATATCACATCTAAACTAGGATTTTGATCATATGAGTTGAGAGAAGAGGATGAATATGAGAGATATATGTGGATATAGAATTGACAAGAATAGCTAACTGATTGAACATGGAGAATAAGGGAGAGGGTAAGACTCAAGGTTTGATCCTGGATTATTAGAAGGATGAAAGAACTCTCAAAGGTATAGGAAAGTTCGGAGGATCATAAGGTCAAAGATTTAGAGCTTTGAGGTCATTGAGCCCAATCTTCTTATTTTATAGATAAGGAACCAGTGAACATTCACCTATTGAGGATTTGGGAATAACTGAGCTATATTTTAGATAAATTAAGCTTGAGCTGCCCAGAGGATATCATGAGTAGTTGTAGCCCCCAAATTCTCACCTTTCCATCATGAGCCTCTCAAGCTGTATCTCAATTAGTCTGTGGACTACATGCAATCTTTTGTTGGGATTTTGTTGGAAGACTTTCAGGCTTGTAGGACCTGCCAGAGCTTCCTCACCACAGGCATGGCCTCCTAGGACCCAGTGTCATCTCAGTGCCAGGACAAGGCATCAGTAAGAAGGTTTTAAGTGAAGGTTTTGGAATGAATACAAAGCCAAGATAATTTGGTCAACAAATTAAATGCGGAATTGGCTTGTCTAGTGATACATACAGGACAGGAAGAAGGCAATGGATTTTATTTCTTTTCCCTTAGGCTTCTTTTTTACATTTACCCTGCTCTGAGCCATTGCAATATTACTTATTTATTAATTTTATACAACCGAGGGAAGAATGTTCTATGAAGACAAAATGTCAGCAAAGTTTTGTATAATTGATAGAAATGTTGAAAAAGAAATAAGCACATTAATATCATTCTCCACAAAGGGAAGAAAAGTCAATGCCCTGCATTCTTTTTAATATAATTATCATTTTAATAGTGTAAAATTAAAAAAAACTTTTAAGATGGCAGATTATTAGGAATTAATCTCAGATGTAGGGGGTTCCCCTACCTCTAGTTGCATTGCAGCCTCTATACAATTGCTTAATTCAAAATATGAAGAAAAATATGGCCCCACTATGTTAGAATCATCCATGGTTTCAGTAAGAATGGAGGTGGCCATTTTCACTACTTTTCAATTAGTTTACTTTATGATGCTACAAATCACTTAATCTCTCTAGGCCTTGGTCTGTTTGTCTCACACAGTATAATAATGGCATCTCCCCTACCTAACTTACAGGGAGGGCAGTTATATAAATATGATGAAATGAAGATAAGGTAGATCATGCACTGGATAGAAAAGCAGGACTCCTGGAACTTCTATAAAATAACCCACTGTTTAACTTCCTCTCTTTGAACCTCAATTTTCTTATTTATAAAATGTGGATTTTGGACTACCTTTAAACAACTGTGTAACTTTGGAAATGTCACTTAGAATGTCAATTTCCTCATCTATAAAACAAGAGATAATAGTAGATAATCTCCAAGGCCTAATCTAGTTCTTACATCCTGTGATTTTACAACAGAATAAAAATATATCAGATAAAAGAATGAATTTGATAGGAGCAAAGAAAAAGGTCCAGATGAAGTGCTGTAGGGGAGTGGTATCACACTTACAGCTCACAATCACATACCATCTGAACCAGATTAAAATATAATTGGTATGTTTAACATATATATATATATATATATATATATATATATATATATATAGGACTACTTGCCATCTAGGGGAGAGTGTGGGGCGGGGATTGGAACACAAGCTTTTGCAAGGGCAAATATTGAAGAATTGCCCATGCATATGTTTGAAAAAAAACTTTAATAAAATATAATTGGTAAATATTTAACACAATAAATAAATTTTAGCAAAACATAGGCACTGTCACACTCTATATTAAGTCAGTATGCTTCCTGATAGAGATCATTTTACATGGTTTAATGATCTCATTTCTATTTGATTTTGACACCCCTGCTCTAATCTATTTGAGGATGGGGAGACTCATCAGCAGGAGAAATGCTTCTGTGAGTGAAGTGGAATAGCTAACAATGTGCTGGGGAGGATAGGGTGATAGTGAGTCATTTGCATTAGGAAGAAATTGCTCAGAAGTTTGTAGACTTTTAGGAAAGATCTATTTTAGTGATCTTCTTTGCCAATTTTGTCATTTTACAGATGAAGAAAAAAAAACTCAGAAAGAAAAAGTTCCTTACTCTAGGTCACCCAATGAATCATTGATTGCATAGACATACAATAATGAAATCAATATAATGGCTCTTGTAGACATTCAGTTTGGTAGTCATCCTAATACTTTTTCTTTTCCATACTTTCCTTCAGAGCCTTCCAAACAGCCAGCTAGCTCCAATAATGCATGTGTCAATCTCATTACCAACGTGGACATCCCTGGAAAGTATATTGCCAAAGTAAATGGATTTATTCACATCATTCAGAACTTGCTTCATTTGCAAATGAATGATATGGTACTGGTTGATGGAGGACCTATGTTTTCTTGATATTAATTGTTAGGCTAAAATTATCACAAGCACCAGAGAATTAATCTATACCACATTGCATCTCGGCTTTGGAGGCTGCAATGAGGGCACAATCATTTGCAAACAAAAGCATCATCCACCAACACTCCCTCTGCTTTAGTTCTGGCTTGTAGTTGGAGAATCTACCAATGGAGGAGCTGACTTTGATGTCATGTTCATTCTCATTTAAGGCATTGGATAACAAGGCTGAAAGCATGGGAACAAACAGACTTGTTTCACTCAAATGGTGCTTGGGAAACATGAGAGAATTGTTCATTTTCCAGAACCTGGCAAGCATGCTGTCCTGAAATTCGCACATGATAATGATGAACTTTTCTGGGCAATCACATTTTGACATAATTTCCCATAAACTCATGATTAACAGTATCAAAGATTGATCAGGTCTACAAATGTTGGGTGCCTGACTATTGGATGCTTGTGAAATCTGGACAGCATACCAGGAGACTCGATTATTTTCTTTTGAATTGTCTTAGGAGGATTCTGAAGATCGCCTGGCAGGATAAGGTACCAGACTCTGAGGTCCTTTCTTGAATTAAATTGCCAAGCATTCTAACTCTACTGCAGAGAGAGCATCATTCCGATGGGTTGGCCACATTGTTCAAATACTAAACATATCCTTGCCAAAAAGACTATTTTATGGAGAACTCAGACAGGGCAAGTGCTCACAAGGTGATCAGAAAGAGCAATACAAAGACACTTTCATGGCCTTCTTCACATCTTTAGATCGTATGACATGGGAGACACTGGCACAGGATCACTCAGCATGGCGTGCCCTCATCAGAGAAGGTGCTGTGCTCTATGGGCAAAGAAAAATTGCATTAGTTCAGAAGAAATGCAACATGTGCAAAGTTAGAGAAGTTACCTCAAATGCTCACGTTCACAGGTTCTGTTTGTACCTGCCTGTGGCAGAGCATTCAGAGTTCATATTGGCCTGATGAACCACATTTGGATTGTGTAACTCAACTTAACATCGTGATGTCATTTTGGTCCTTAACGAAGAACAACAAAGAATCCAAGTTTCTGATCCATACTCACATAATTCTGATTCTGGGCTCCATGCTGATGTCCTGACACTCAACCATAGCTTCACCACTCCTGGTTTTATTTTAAATCGGGGACTCTTAACTATTTGTGCATGTGTGGCAACTTGAGAGTCCTCAGCAGCTCTCTAAATAATGTTTTTAAATGCATAAAATTAAATATTATTTGAGTAATTTTTTTCAGTCATTTCTAACTCTTAAAGATACCATTTGTTCTTTTTTGTTTTTGCCAAAGGCACTAGAGTGGTTTGCCATTTTTTCCAGCCCATTTTACAGATGAGGAAACTGAGTAAAACAGAGTTAAGTAATTGCCCAGG